>NW_026606717.1:1695000-1722500 GCF_029890125.1 Rhinichthys klamathensis goyatoka
AACCTTTTCTAATCTTGACAAAACACATATTGTCAGAAAGGTCTGTGTCTCAAAGTTCCAAATTTTGTGACAGAATTGATATTTGGACAGAAATGTATTAATTTGTTAAGGCAGAATATATACAACTAAATTCACTGGAATTCAATGGCACCCGGTGGCTATTTTTGGTACTACGCCTAAACAAAATCTCATGGGAACTTCAATTTTTGTGATATCAACTTCAAATTTGGAACATAACTTGGTTAGATTTATGGCTTTAATTTTATAGTAATTTTAGACTAAAAAATATTTTGTAAAATATATATTATATAAAATAAAAAATATATAGTACAGTATATTTGATTTACTGTAAATTTAAACTTCCATAACTTTTTCATACTTTAATTTTTTGAAGTGTTCTCACTTCAGCAATAATCTGCTGAGTGTTTTCTTTAAAACAAGACCAAACTTGGGTATATATTCCAAAGCATTCTTGAATTACAACCATTTAAGTTTGAATAGTGCATTTTAACCCCCATTCTCAAAAAGGGGGGTGACAGCTAAGGGGTTAAGCGAATCTGTCATTGTACTCTTTTATTGTTGTGTTTTCCGTGAAAAATAATAGACTATTGAACTCACAATTCAAGCAATCGGCCCCCGAAATTGCACTAATTTTAGTGACACTAAAAAGTATGCGGCTGCACTGGCATTCATAATGGTGCGCGTCCATGGCGACGAGCGAGCAGAACAGAGCGAACGTTTAGTTAATTTCTACTTCCATAGGAATTCATTCGAGCGCCACCATTTCAATGTCTGTGCGGACGTCCATATTATACTTTCGCTTTCAAGTTAGTGTTTTTAAACCCCCCAGCGGGAGGTTTACACAATTGGTTTACACAATCACACGTTGATTAACCGGTGGGAAAATATTCCCATAGTAACATCCCTAATATATAAATATTTATAAATTCAATAGGCCTACCTGATTTTGAACACAAGAGGGCAGTATAGCACTATATATGATTTGGATTATTATTATTTTTGACTAAACAACCATTCTGGCTGTTTTTAAACTTAAAAATAATTCTTAAATTGAAAAAAAGGAATAAAATGGGTTTAGTTCTAATATTTGTACAATTTTATATAAAAATAAATGGTGTATAATTACATTTTAGAAAGATATGAGACATGCCCTGATTCTTTTTTTGACATTACTTGAATCCCTCAACCATAGCAAAACCGTTTGAGATATTCAATATCTGTTCACAATTTAGCATCTTCAATGTATTTTCATCATGTTGAAAAAGTTTGGCATGAATAAAATAAACTACTTAGGAGGAGTAGCTAAAAACTCAGAATCTGAAATCCACATTCAAACCAAAATATCTGACTTCCTGTTGGTCGTAGCTAATTACGGTAAATTAGAAAGTTGTCCGGCTCGAAGAGTACAATATACATATCGAGTTTTGTTACTGTAGATAAAACTAACCCCCCCACTTTTGTCAAAAGCATTTAGAAAGTGACACACTTCCTGCTGCCAGTTGGTGGCGCTATAACTTTGACTCACAATAGTCACATCCATGTGATCGGCCTCTTACAGCGATCACACTGCTGAAGTTTCATCAAGATCAGTTAATGTATGCAGAAGTTATAACGCACTTCTTGTTTGTTGTTTCTCGCCATAAATTCGTTTCCTCGCCACGGCCAAACCGTTCGAGATATCAAAAATCCCCTCGCAAACTTTCATCCTCAATGTCTTGACTTCATGCTGACCGAGTTTCGTGCCGTTTGTTTGAATTCTCTAGGAGGAGTATTTCACATTCCATTGCGTGTGTTTTACCAACAACCCTAAATAGCCGACTTCCTGTTGGGCTGGGGTAAAAAGTAAGAGTGTGAAGTATATATGAAACGAGGAGATCTACATGTGTACCGAGTTTCATATTATTACATGCAAGCGTGTTTGATTTATGGACCATGTTTTCGGACCCCGTTCCAGGGGGCGCTGTCGAGCCCCCCTGCCACGCCCGGGTACCATCTTCAGCCCGGCCCTGATGGCCGCGGGTTCTGACATGTGTGCAAAGTTTCAGGAGTTTTTGAGCATGTTAAGGCCTCCAAAAGTGTCCAAAAGGTAGCAGAAAAATAATAATAATAATAATAAATATAGCTGCGAGCAGCGATTACGGGCCCAAGCCGGTGGCACCGCAACCCCGGTTCCTTTAGTTACCTAAAGGCACCGGGGTGGCGGTGCCGCCGGCTTTGGCCCTTCATCGCTGCTCGCAGCTATATTTATATATATATATATATATATATATATAAATTATATATATATATAAAAAAAATATATATATATATATATATATATATATATATCACTTGCCTTACCGGATTAGAACAATGAAAACAATAAAAAAATAACTAGGGAATCACTAAACCGAGAGAATTAATCTGTTTTGATGATACACTCAAAATATTACACAAGCAATTCTTTAAATTTAATGATATTCAGAACAGAACAAGAATAAAAAAAAACTATAATTAAGAAATAACCGAAATAATTGAAAGCGAAAGTGAAAGTAGGTGGTGTTTGGCTCACGTAACTCTCTCATTAGAATCAAACTGTTTCAACATTTGCGATGTATTTGGATGCTAAACTATTCTTCATTATGGGCTTTGTACTTCACTCAGGTTTCAATATGTGTGTGTGTGTGTGTGTGTGTGTGTGTGTGTGTGTGTGTGTGTGTGTGTGTGTCTGTGTGTCTGTGTGTGTGTGTGGGTGAGGTGCGGGTGCGGGTGCGGGTGCGATTGAACTGTTACACATAAAAACATACTCCGTCATTTTGTTCATAGAGGACATCATTCAAACTGCAAAGTGTTTACTTATATTTGTGTACACTCGCAATAAAACACAACAAAGTGCTTTTGTCAAACTATAAACTCTTGTCAAACTGTAACCTACAACTGTCACCCAACTAAAATCACACGCACACACTGTCTAAAAGCAAAAAATATTTATCCAACCCCATTTAAAACAGTCTGTGGGAGCCATCTTTTGGACATTCACCATATCGCATTGATTTTCATTTATTGTCCTCAGAGCCCTAATCTGTTTATTTTTCAATTACACATTCTACATTGATTAAAAAAGAAAATTCTAATGTGTTTTTATTTTATACAGGAATAAGTTATTTATAATTCAGATGAGAATAAAGTTAGTGTTAGTTCAAATTTTAAGGAAAACAAATATATTGATCTGAAAAATAGCACATTCATCTCAGGTTAAATTACCAAACATACAATCTTAATTTAATTTAAAGCAAACGATACATTTAAAATATATGGGTTGTATGCATATTTTGGAATTTAAAAAAAAGATATATATCCAAAAAGACAAGGCCTTAAACTTGAACAAGGGTTAAACTCTTGTCGCTGTAAGAGACACAATGATTCAGCATTTTGAACGAATCGATTGACTCAAAGATTCAATGACCAATCCATAAACATGTATTGTCTCATTCATGAATGACTCAGTCGTTCGAACGAATCATTTGAACGAATGAATCAATGACTCACTCATTAAGACGGTCGCCTGGCGACACCTAATGACGGTTTAGTGTTATGTTTAAAAGTATCATTCTTTCCAACTCATATTTAAAACAATCTCACATTATTTAATGCATTGTTATTTTTCAGTGTAAACGATTTAATTTGATCACCCCTACCTAGAGTAACAGCCATATAGTGTCTTATTATTCTAAATAATTGAATTTATTGATCAAATTTACAAATTAAAAATGAAAGATGAAGCATACATTTAATAAGACTAGACTAGGGGTGCCCAGCAGATATTACAATTGGCAGATTTAAATATACCATGGCCCCCCACCGTCAATTTGGTGTGTGTATAATAAAATCATTTAGTCACTACAATTAAAACTTGAACGTATTTGCTTACTAAATTGTGAGCAGAACGAAAGTTGCAGCAAAGATCAGCAACAGGAGTCAAAATTCATTAATCACGAGAGTGAAGAGCTGACTGGAAAAATTATGACGGAATATTTTGTGTAAAAGCGCCTATATAAGCGAATCTGTCATTTACTCTTTTGTTGTTGTCTTTTCCCTGAAAACCGGAAGCAATCGGTCCCCGATATGGCGCTAATTTTAGTGACACTAAAAAGTATGCGGCTGCACTGGAATTCATAACGGTGCGCGTCCATGGCGACGAGCGAGCAAAACAGAGCGAATGTTTTTTCATTTCTACTTCCATAGAAATTCATTCGAGCGCACTGTGAGCGCCACCACTATAAATGTCCGTGCGGACGTCCTTACTTTACTTTCACTTTTAACTTAGCGATTTAACACGTTTTACACGTCAAATAACCGGTGAGAAAATATTCTCGGAGTCACATAGGCTACCTAATATATTTAAATACAATAGGCCTACCTGATTTTGAACACAAGAGGGCAGTATAGCCCTATGTATTATTTGATATATTTATTTTTTTAACTGAATAGTGCATCCTGGCTGTTTTTAAACTTGTACATTACTCTTAAATTGAAAACAAGAATAAAATGGGTTTAGTTGTGATATTTGTATAATTTTATCTAGAAATAAATGGTGTATAATTCAATTTTTAGAAGATATGAGGCTTTTAGTGTTTATTTTTTTTTTACATGATTTTAATCCCTCGCCATAGCAAAACAATTAGAGATATTCAATAGATATTCACAATTATGCTTCTTTAATGTATTTTCATCATGTTGAAAAAGTTTGGTGGGAATAAAATAAACCACTTAAGAGGAGTGGGTAAAAATGTAGAGCCTGGTTTTGCAAAACATCCACATTAAGACAAAAATAGCCCACTTCCTGTTGGGCTGGCTTAAAGTTGTTTGGCCCGATGAGATCTATATACCGAGTTTCATAATATTACATGCAAGTGTGTTTGATTTATGGACCAAATTTTCTGACGAAGTTTATGGACCAAGTTAATTTAATTAATAAACTAATTATATAAAACTATTTTCAATGCACTACAAAATTAAACTGGTTATATGCCTTTACTTATTAATACAACTTATTTAAAAAATACAAGGCGTAAGACATTTATTTTCTTTTTTAATGCAGGCCAAACAACACAGCAGTCAAATGGTTAATCTAGCCCCCCTCCCCCTCCCCACACTCACAGACACACACACACACAGAGACGTAGGCTCAGAGAGAGAGAGAGACATAAAATGACAATTTTCAAACCAAAATATCTGACTTCCTGTTGGTTGGAGCTATTGAGTGTAAATTAGAAACTTGTCTGGCTGGAGGAGAACAATACACATACCGATTTTTATTACTGTAGATAAAATTAATCCCCCCACTTTTGACAAAAGGTGGCGCTACTGAGCCCTCAACACGCCCGTTTCTGAAACTTTGCACATGTCTACTGGCTAATAAATGAGATGTGTCTGTCGAGTTTCATGCAATTTTAAGCAATTTCAGGCATGCTAAGAGTCTCAAAAGCATAAAAAAAGAATATTAAAGTTTGATGCGTTGCCACGACAACAGTATCTAAGATATCAAGAATCCATTCACAGGTCTACATCTGCCGTGTGTTTACATTATAGTAGTGAAGTTTGAAGCAAATCGGGTAAAAATAAGAGGGTGATTTCAAAGCATTTAGGAAGTGACACACTTCCTTCTGCCAGTTGGTGGCGCTATAACTTTGACTCACAATAGTCACATCCATGTGATCGGGCTCTTACAACGAACACACTGGTGAAGTTTCATCAAGATCAGTTAATGTATGCAGTAGTTATGACACACTTCCTGTTTCACGTTTCTCGCCATAATTTTGTTTCCTCGCCACGGCCAAACCGTTCGAGATATCAAAAATCCCCTCGCAAACTTTCATCCTCAATGTCTTGACTTCATGCTGACCGAGTTTCGTGCCGTTTGTTTGAATTCTCTAGGAGGAGTATTTCACATTCCATTGCGTGTGTTTTACCAACAACCCTAAATAGCCGACTTCCTGTTGGGCTGGGGTAAAAAGTAAGAGTGTGAAGTATATATGAAACGAGGAGATCTACATGTGTACCGAGTTTCATATTATTACATGCAAGCGTGTTTGATTTATGGACCATGTTTTCGGACCCCGTTCCAGGGGGCGCTGTCGAGCCCCCCTGCCACGCCCGGGTACCATCTTCAGCCCGGCCCTGATGGCCGCGGGTTCTGACCAGTGTGCAAAGTTTCAGGAGTTTTTGAGCATGTTAAGGCCTCCAAAAGTGTCCAAAAGGTAGCAGAAAAATAATAAGAATAATAATAATAATAAAATATATATATATATATAAATATAGCTGCGAGCAGCGATTACGGGCCCAAGCCGGTGGCACCGCAACCCCGGTTCCTTTAGTTACCTAAAGGCACCGGGGTGGCGGTGCCGCCGGCTTTGGCCCTTCATCGCTGCTCGCAGCTATATTTATATATATATATATATATATATATATATATATATATATATATATATATATAAATTATATATATATATAAAAAAAAAAAAAAAATATATATATATATATATATCACTTGCCTTACCGGATTAGAACAATGAAAACAATAAAAAAAATATAGCTGCGAGCAGCGATTACGGGCCCAAGCCGGTGGCACCGCAACCCCGGTTCCTTTAGTTACCTAAAGGCACCGGGGTGGCGGTGCCGCCGGCTTTGGCCCTTCATCGCTGCTCGCAGCTATATTTATATATATATATATATATATATATATATAAATTATATATATATATAAAAAAATATATATATATATATATATATATATATCACTTGCCTTACCGGATTAGAACAATGAAAACAATAAAAAAAATATAGCTGCGAGCAGCGATTACGGGCCCAAGCCGGTGGCACCGCAACCCCGGTGCCTTTAGTTACCTAAAGGCACCGGGGTGGCGGTACCACCGGCTTTGGCCCTTCATCGCTGCTCGCAGCTATATTTATATATATATATATATATATATATATATATATATATATATATATATATATATATATATATATATATATATATATATAAAGCCGGTGGCACCGCCACCCTGGTGCCTTTAGGGTTATTGTGCACGACGTGCAAAAACGTAACCCTGCTTTGACTGTCGAAAAGAAGTGTGCTGTAGAGCTTGTATCAGTGTGGGCTCTGCAAAAGTGTGCATTGAGGGCACATATCAACCACAAAGTATGCGAGAGCAACCTTCTGAAAGGTCAGGTCTACATCCAGGTCTACATCTGCCGTGTGTTTACATCATAGTAGTGAAGTTTGAAGCAATCAGGTGATTTCAAAGCTTTTTGAAAGTGACAGACTTCCTGCTGCCAGTTGGTGGCGCTATAACCGGGGTGGCGGTGCCGCCGGCTTTGGCCCTTTCATCGCTGCTCGCAGCTATATTTATATATATACACACACAAACACACACACACACACATATATATATATATATATATATATATATATATATATATATATATATATACATAAATATATATATATTGTTTTTTTAAGAGACAAGACAGAATATTACTTGCCTGATCTGATTAGAAAAATAGTGTTTGTGTGTGTGTGTGTGTGTGTGTGTGTGTGTGTGTGTGTGTGTGTGTGTGTGTGTGTGTGTGTGTGTGTGTGTTTGTGTGTGTGTGTGTGTGTGTGGCGTAATTGAACAATGTAGACATAAAAACATACTCCGTCCTTTTGTTCATACAGGACATTATTCAAACTGCAAAGTGTTTACTTATATTTGTGTACACTTGCAATAAAACACAACATTGTGCTTTTGTCAAGCTATAAACTCTTGTCAAACTGTAAACTACAACTGTCACCCAACCAAAATCTCTTACACACACACACACACAGTTTAAAAGCAAAAAATATCAAACAATCCTATTTAAAAACAGTCTGTGGGAGCCATCTTTTGGACATTCATCATATCGCATTGGTTTTCATTTCTTGTCATCAAACAGAGCCCTAATCTGTTTATTTTTTCAGTTACACATTCTACATTGATTAAAAAAGAAAAATCAAATGTGTTTTTATTTTATACAGAAATAAATAATCTATCATTCAGATGAGAATAAAGTTAGTGTTAGTTCAAATTTTAAGGAAAACAAATATATGATCTGAAATATAGCACATTCATTTAAAATTCATTCAGGTTCAATTACCAAACATACAATCTTAATGTAATTTAAAGCAAACAATACATTTAAAATATATGGGTTGTATGACTATTTTTTAATATAAAAAGATATATATCCAAAAAGACAAGGCCTAAAGTTTAACAAGGGTTAAACTCTTATCACTGTAACAGACACAATCACACACACAATCACACACACACACACACACAAGTCAAATCACTTACATTTTACATGCAATATTGACTTTTTTTCTGTTTCAGCAGCGAAAATAGTTAAACAAAGATCACAGCAGAACCATCGCGCATCTCACAGCAACGCGTTCTCATTACTGAATGATTCAGCATTTTGAACGAATCGGTTGACTCAAAGATTCAATGACCAATCAATCCATAAACATCTATCTCATTCATGAATGACTCAGTCGTTCAAACGAATGAATCAATGACTCGCTCATTAAGACGGTCGCCTGGCGACACCTAATGACGGTTTAGTGTTATGTTTAAAAGTATCATTCTTTCCAACGATTGTTAATTAACTCATATTTGAAACATAAGCTATATTTATATATATACATACATATACACACACATACACAAAAATAAAATAAAAACACATTTGAAACGTGTTTGCTTACTAAATTGTGAGCTGAACGAAAGTTGCAGCAAATATCAGCAACAGGAGTCAAATTTCATTAATCACGAGAGTAAAGAGCTGACTGAAAAGATGATGATGGAATAGGCTATTTTATGTAAAAACGCCTATTTAAGCGAATCTGTCATTGTACTCTTTTATTGTTGTGTTTTCCGTGAAAAATAATAGACTATTGAACTCACAATTCAAGCAATCGGCCCCCGAAATTGCACTAATTTTAGTGACACTAAAAAGTATGCGGCTGCACTGGCATTCATAATGGTGCGCGTCCATGGCGACGAGCGAGCAGAACAGAGCGAACGTTTAGTTAATTTCTACTTCCATAGGAATTCATTCGAGCGCCACCATTTCAATGTCTGTGCGGACGTCCATATTATACTTTCGCTTTCAAGTTAGTGTTTTTAAACCCCCCAGCGGGAGGTTTACACAATTGGTTTACACAATCACACGTTGATTAACCGGTGGGAAAATATTCCCATAGTAACATCCCTAATATATAAATATTTATAAATTCAATAGGCCTACCTGATTTTGAACACAAGAGGGCAGTATAGCACTATATATGATTTGGATTATTATTATTTTTGACTAAACAACCATTCTGGCTGTTTTTAAACTTAAAAATAATTCTTAAATTGAAAAAAAGGAATAAAATGGGTTTAGTTCTAATATTTGTATAATTTTATATAAAAATAAATGGTGTATAATTACATTTTAGAAAGATATGAGACATGCCCTGATTCTTTTTTTGACATTACTTGAATCCCTCAACCATAGCAAAACCGTTTGAGATATTCAATATCTGTTCACAATTTAGCATCTTCAATGTATTTTCATCATGTTGAAAAAGTTTGGCATGAATAAAATAAACTACTTAGGAGGAGTAGCTAAAAACTCAGAATCTGAAATCCACATTCAAACCAAAATATCTGACTTCCTGTTGGTCGTAGCTAATTACGGTAAATTAGAAAGTTGTCCGGCTCGAAGAGTACAATATACATATCGAGTTTTGTTACTGTAGATAAAACTAACCCCCCCACTTTTGTCAAAAGCATTTAGAAAGTGACACACTTCCTGCTGCCAGTTGGTGGCGCTATAACTTTGACTCACAATAGTCACATCCATGTGATCGGCCTCTTACAGCGATCACACTGCTGAAGTTTCATCAAGATCAGTTAATGTATGCAGAAGTTATAACGCACTTCTTGTTTGTTGTTTCTCGCCATAAATTCGTTTCCTCGCCACGGCCAAACCGTTCGAGATATCAAAAATCCCCTCGCAAACTTTCATCCTCAATGTCTTGACTTCATGCTGACCGAGTTTCGTGCCGTTTGTTTGAATTCTCTAGGAGGAGTATTTCACATTCCATTGCGTGTGTTTTACCAACAACCCTAAATAGCCGACTTCCTGTTGGGCTGGGGTAAAAAGTAAGAGTGTGAAGTATATATGAAACGAGGAGATCTACATGTGTACCGAGTTTCATATTATTACATGCAAGCGTGTTTGATTTATGGACCATGTTTTCGGACCCCGTTCCAGGGGGCGCTGTCGAGCCCCCCTGCCACGCCCGGGTACCATCTTCAGCCCGGCCCTGATGGCCGCGGGTTCTGACATGTGTGCAAAGTTTCAGGAGTTTTTGAGCATGTTAAGGCCTCCAAAAGTGTCCAAAAGGTAGCAGAAAAATAATAATAATAATAATAATAATAAATATATATATATATATATATATATATATATATATGTATATATAAATATAGCTGCGAGCAGCGATTACGGGCCCAAGCCGGTGGCACCGCAACCCCGGTGCCTTTAGTTACCTAAAGGCACCGGGGTGGCGGTACCACCGGCTTTGGCCCTTCATCGCTGCTCGCAGCTATATTTATATATACATATATATATATATATATATATATATATATATATAAAGCCGGTGGCACCGCCACCCTGGTGCCTTTAGGGTTATTGTGCACGACGTGCAAAAACGTAACCCTGCTTTGACTGTCGAAAAGAAGTGTGCTGTAGAGCTTGTATCAGTGTGGGCTCTGCAAAAGTGTGCATTGAGGGCACATATCAACCACAAAGTATGCGAGAGCAACCTTCTGAAAGGTCAAGTCTACATCCAGGTCTACATCTGCCGTGTGTTTACATCATAGTAGTGAAGTTTGAAGCAATCAGGTGATTTCAAAGCTTTTTGAAAGTGACAGACTTCCTGCTGCCAGTTGGTGGCGCTATAACCGGGGTGGCGGTGCCGCCGGCTTTGGCCCTTTCATCGCTGCTCGCAGCTATATTTATATATATACACACACAAACACACACACACACACACACACACATATATATATATATATATATATATATATATATATACATAAATATATATATATTGTTTTTTTAAGAGACAAGACAGAATATTACTTGCCTGATCTGATTAGAAAAATAGTGTTTGTGTGTGTGTGTGTGTGTGTGTGTGTGTGTGTGTGTGTGTGTGTTTGTGTGTGTGTGTGTGTGTGTGTGTGTGGCGTAATTGAACAATGTAGACATAAAAACATACTCCGTCCTTTTGTTCATACAGGACATTATTCAAACTGCAAAGTGTTTACTTATATTTGTGTACACTTGCAATAAAACACAACATTGTGCTTTTGTCAAGCTATAAACTCTTGTCAAACTGTAAACTACAACTGTCACCCAACCAAAATCTCTTACACACACACACACACACACAGTTTAAAAGCAAAAAATATCAAACAATCCTATTTAAAAACAGTCTGTGGGAGCCATCTTTTGGACATTCATCATATCGCATTGGTTTTCATTTCTTGTCATCAAACAGAGCCCTAATCTGTTTATTTTTTCAGTTACACATTCTACATTGATTAAAAAAGAAAAATCAAATGTGTTTTTATTTTATACAGAAATAAATAATCTATCATTCAGATGAGAATAAAGTTAGTGTTAGTTCAAATTTTAAGGAAAACAAATATATGATCTGAAATATAGCACATTCATTTAAAATTCATTCAGGTTCAATTACCAAACATACAATCTTAATGTAATTTAAAGCAAACAATACATTTAAAATATATGGGTTGTATGACTATTTTTTAATATAAAAAGATATATATCCAAAAAGACAAGGCCTAAAGTTTAACAAGGGTTAAACTCTTATCACTGTAACAGACACAATCACACACACAATCACACACACACACACACAAGTCAAATCACTTACATTTTACATGCAATATTGACTTTTTTTCTGTTTCAGCAGCGAAAATAGTTAAACAAAGATCACAGCAGAACCATCGCGCATCTCACAGCAACGCGTTCTCATTACTGAATGATTCAGCATTTTGAACGAATCGGTTGACTCAAAGATTCAATGACCAATCAATCCATAAACATCTATCTCATTCATGAATGACTCAGTCGTTCAAACGAATGAATCAATGACTCGCTCATTAAGACGGTCGCCTGGCGACACCTAATGACGGTTTAGTGTTATGTTTAAAAGTATCATTCTTTCCAACGATTGTTAATTAACTCATATTTGAAACATAAGCTATATTTATATATATACATACATATACACACACATACACAAAAATAAAATAAAAACACATTTGAAACGTGTTTGCTTACTAAATTGTGAGCTGAACGAAAGTTGCAGCAAATATCAGCAACAGGAGTCAAATTTCATTAATCACGAGAGTGAAGAGCTGACTGAAAAGATGATGACGGAATAGGCTATTTTATGTAAAAACGCCTATTTAAGCGAATCTGTCATTGTACTCTTTTATTGTTGTGTTTTCCGTGAAAAATAATAGACTATTGAACTCACAATTCAAGCAATCGGCCCCCGAAATTGCACTAATTTTAGTGACACTAAAAAGTATGCGGCTGCACTGGCATTCATAACGGTGCGCGTCCATGGCGACGAGCGAGCAGAACAGAGCGAACGTTTAGTTAATTTCTACTTCCATAGGAATTCATTCGAGCGCCACCATTTCAATGTCCGTGCGGACGTCCATATTATACTTTCGCTTTCAAGTTAGTGTTTTTAAACCCCCCAGCGGGAGGTTTACAAAATTGGTTTACACAATCACACGTTGATTAACCGGTGGGAAAATATTCCCATAGTAACATCCCTAATATATAAATATATAAATTCAATAGGCCTACCTGATTTTGAACACAAGAGGGCAGTATAGCACTATATATGATTTGGATTATTATTATTTTTGACTAAACAACCATTCTGGCTGTTTTTAAACTTAAAAATAATTCTTAAATTGAAAAAAAGTAATAAAATGGGTTTAGTTCTAATATTTGTATAATTTTATATAAAAATAAATGGTGTATAATTACATTTTAGAAAGATATGAGACATGCCCTGATTCTTTTTTTGACATTATTGTCCTCGATCAGAGCCCTAATCTGTTTATTTTTTCAGTTACACATTCTACATTGATTAAAAAAGAAAAATCAAATGTGTTTTTATTTTATACAGAAATAAATAATCTATCATTCAGATGAGAATAAAGTTAGTGTTAGTTCAAATTTTAAGGAAAACAAATATATGATCTGAAATATAGCACATTCATTTATAATTCATTCAGGTTCAATTACCAAACATACAAATCTCAATGTAATTTAAAGCAAACAATACATTTAAAATACATGGGTTGTATGCTATTTTTTTTTATATAAAAAGATATATATCCAAAAAGACAAGGCCTAAACTTTAACAAGGGTTAAACAATCACTGTAACAGACACAATCACACACACACACACACACACACGTCAAATCACTTACATTTTAGATGCAATATTGACTTTTTTTTCTGTTTCAGCAGCGAAAATAGTTAAACAAAGATCACAGCAGAACCATCGAGCATCTCACAGCAACGCGTTCTCATTACTGAATGATTCAGCATTTTGAACGAATCGGTTGACTCAAAGATTCAACGACCAATCCATAATCTGTCTCATTCATGAATGACTCAGCCGTTCGAACGAATCATTTGAACGAATGAATCAATGACTCGCTCATTAAGACGGTCGCCTGGCGACACCTAATGACGGTTTAGTGATATTAAAAGTATCATTCTTTCCAACGATTGTTAATTAACTCATATTTGAAACATAAGCTATATATATATATATATATATATATATATATATATATATATATATATATATACACACATATATATACACACACATATATATACACAAAAATAAAATAAAAACACATTTGAAGCGTGTTTGCTTACTAAATAGTGAGCGGAACGAAAGTTGCAGCAAATATCAGCAACAGGAGTCAAATTTCATTAATCACGAGAGTGAAGAGCTGACTGAAAAGATGATGACGGAATAGGCTATTTTATGTAAAAGCCCCTATTTAAGCGAATCTATCATTGTACTCTTTTGTTGTTGTGTTTTCCGTGAAAAATAATAGACTATTGAACTCACAATTCAAGCAATCGGCCCCGTTATTGCACTAATTTTAAAGTGACACTAAAAAGTATGCGGCTGCACTGGCATTCATAATGGTGCGCGTCCATGGCGACGAGCGAGCAGAACAGAGCGAACGTTTTTTAGTTCATTCCTACTTCCATAGGAATTCCCTCGAGCGCTCTGCACGTGGCCATTATCAATGTCCCGTATTTAAAAGCTCTCGGTCCTCAGTCACATACCAAATATATGTATAATGTTTATATAAATATAATTTTGGACACAAGAGGGCAGTATGGCCCTATGTATAATTTTGTGTTTAAACTAAAAGAGCCCCTCCCCCCCCTCCCCACACAGACACAGACACACACGAATGGCAGGGTGCATTCTCTCTGTCAGAGGGAGAGGGAGAGAAAATTCTCAGAAACATCCACATTCAAACCAAAATATCTAACTTCCTCTTGGTCTGAGCTAATGACAGTTAATTAGAAAGTTGTCCGGCTTGATCTGAACCATATGCATACCTGTGTCTGTCGAGTTTCATGCAATTTCAAGCATGCTAAGAGTCTCAAAAGCATCAAACAAGAATATTAAAGTTTGATGTGTTGCCACGGCAACAGTATCTAAGATATCAATAATCCTTTCACAGGTCTACATCTGCCGTGTGTTTACATTATACACATAAAGTTTGAAGCAAATCGGGTAAAAATAAGAGGGTGATTTCAAAGCATTTAGGAAGTGACACACTTCCTGCTGCCAGTTGGTGGCGCTATAACTTTGACTCACAATAGTCACATCCATGTGATCGGGCTCTTACAACGAACACACTGTTGAAGTTTCATCAAGATCAGTTAATGTATGCAGTAGTTATGACACACTTCCTGTTTCACGTTTCTCGCCATAATTTTGTTTCCTCGCCACGGCCAAACCGTTCGAGATATCAAAAATCCCCTCGCAAACTTTCATCCTCAATGTCTTGACTTCATGCTGACCGAGTTTCGTGCCGTTTGTTTGAATTCTCTAGGAGGAGTATTTCACATTCCATTGCGTGTGTTTTACCAACAACCCTAAATAGCCGACTTCCTGTTGGGCTGGGGTAAAAAGTAAGAGTGTGAAGTATATATGAAACGAGGAGATCTACATGTGTACCGAGTTTCATATTATTACATGCAAGCGTGTTTGATTTATGGACCATGTTTTCGGACCCCGTTCCAGGGGGCGCTGTCGAGCCCCCCTGCCACGCCCGGGTACCATCTTCAGCCCGGCCCTGATGGCCGCGGGTTCTGACATGTGTGCAAAGTTTCAGGAGTTTTTGAGCATGTTAAGGCCTCCAAAAGTGTCCAAAAGGTAGCAGAAAAATAATAAGAATAATAATAATAATAATAATAAATAATCCTAAGGAAAACAATAGGGCCTTCGCCCTTTGGGCTTGGGCCCTAATAATAATAATAATAATAATAATAATAATAAATAATCCTAAGGAAAACAATAGGGCCTTCGCCCTTTGGGCTTGGGCCCTAATAACTAGGGAATCACTAAACCGAGAGAATTAATCTGTTTTGATGATACACTCAAAATATTACACAAGCAATTCTTTAAATTTAATGATATTCAGAACAGAACAAGAATAAAAAAAAACTATAATTAAGAAATAACCGAAATAATTGAAAGCGAAAGTGAAAGTAGGTGGTGTTTGGCTCACGTAACTCTCTCATTAGAATCAAACTGTTTCAACATTTGCGATGTATTTGGATGCTAAACTATTCTTCATTATGGGCTTTGTACTTCACTCAGGTTTCAATATGTGTGTGTGTGTGTGTGTGTGTGTGTGTGTGTGTGTGTGTGTGTGTGTGTCTGTGTGTCTGTGTGTGTGTGTGGGTGAGGTGCGGGTGCGGGTGCGGGTGCGATTGAACTGTTACACATAAAAACATACTCCGTCATTTTGTTCATAGAGGACATCATTCAAACTGCAAAGTGTTTACTTATATTTGTGTACACTCGCAATAAAACACAACAAAGTGCTTTTGTCAAACTATAAACTCTTGTCAAACTGTAACCTACAACTGTCACCCAACTAAAATCACACGCACACACTGTCTAAAAGCAAAAAATATTTATCCAACCCCATTTAAAACAGTCTGTGGGAGCCATCTTTTGGACATTCACCATATCGCATTGATTTTCATTTATTGTCCTCAGAGCCCTAATCTGTTTATTTTTCAATTACACATTCTACATTGATTAAAAAAGAAAATTCTAATGTGTTTTTATTTTATACAGGAATAAGTTATTTATAATTCAGATGAGAATAAAGTTAGTGTTAGTTCAAATTTTAAGGAAAACAAATATATTGATCTGAAATATAGCACATTCATCTCAGGTTAAATTACCAAACATACAATCTTAATTTAATTTAAAGCAAACGATACATTTAAAATATATGGGTTGTATGCATATTTTGGAATTTAAAAAAAAGATATATATCCAAAAAGACAAGGCCTTAAACTTGAACAAGGGTTAAACTCTTGTCGCTGTAAGAGACACAATGATTCAGCATTTTGAACGAATCGATTGACTCAAAGATTCAATGACCAATCCATAAACATGTATTGTCTCATTCATGAATGACTCAGTCGTTCGAACGAATCATTTGAACGAATGAATCAATGACTCACTCATTAAGACGGTCGCCTGGCGACACCTAATGACGGTTTAGTGTTATGTTTAAAAGTATCATTCTTTCCAACTCATATTTAAAACAATCTCACATTATTTAATGCATTGTTATTTTTCAGTGTAAACGATTTAATTTGATCACCCCTACCTAGAGTAACAGCCATATAGTGTCTTATTATTCTAAATAATTGAATTTATTGATCAAATTTACAAATTAAAAATGAAAGATGAAGCATACATTTAATAAGACTAGACTAGGGGTGCCCAGCAGATATTACAATTGGCAGATTTAAATATACCATGGCCCCCCACCGTCAATTTGGTGTGTGTATAATAAAATCATTTAGTCACTACAATTAAAACTTGAACGTATTTGCTTACTAAATTGTGAGCAGAACGAAAGTTGCAGCAAAGATCAGCAACAGGAGTCAAAATTCATTAATCACGAGAGTGAAGAGCTGACTGGAAAAATTATGACGGAATATTTTGTGTAAAAGCGCCTATATAAGCGAATCTGTCATTTACTCTTTTGTTGTTGTCTTTTCCCTGAAAACCGGAAGCAATCGGTCCCCGATATGGCGCTAATTTTAGTGACACTAAAAAGTATGCGGCTGCACTGGAATTCATAACGGTGCGCGTCCATGGCGACGAGCGAGCAAAACAGAGCGAATGTTTTTTCATTTCTACTTCCATAGAAATTCATTCGAGCGCACTGTGAGCGCCACCACTATAAATGTCCGTGCGGACGTCCTTACTTTACTTTCACTTTTAACTTAGCGATTTAACACGTTTTACACGTCAAATAACCGGTGAGAAAATATTCTCGGAGTCACATAGGCTACCTAATATATTTAAATACAATAGGCCTACCTGATTTTGAACACAAGAGGGCAGTATAGCCCTATGTATTATTTGATATATTTATTTTTTTAACTGAATAGTGCATCCTGGCTGTTTTTAAACTTGTACATTACTCTTAAATTGAAAACAAGAATAAAATGGGTTTAGTTGTGATATTTGTATAATTTTATCTAGAAATAAATGGTGTATAATTCAATTTTTAGAAGATATGAGGCTTTTAGTGTTTATTTTTTTTTTACATGATTTTAATCCCTCGCCATAGCAAAACAATTAGAGATATTCAATAGATATTCACAATTATGCTTCTTTAATGTATTTTCATCATGTTGAAAAAGTTTGGTGGGAATAAAATAAACCACTTAAGAGGAGTGGGTAAAAATGTAGAGCCTGGTTTTGCAAAACATCCACATTAAGACAAAAATAGCCCACTTCCTGTTGGGCTGGCTTAAAGTTGTTTGGCCCGATGAGATCTATATACCGAGTTTCATAATATTACATGCAAGTGTGTTTGATTTATGGACCAAATTTTCTGACGAAGTTTATGGACCAAGTTAATTTAATTAATAAACTAATTATATAAAACTATTTTCAATGCACTACAAAATTAAACTGGTTAAATGCCTTTACTTATTAATACAACTTATTTAAAAAATACAAGGCGTAAGACATTTATTTTCTTTTTTAATGCAGGCCAAACAACACAGCAGTCAAATGGTTAATCTAGCCCCCCTCCCCCTCCCCACACTCACAGACACACACACACACAGAGACGTAGGCTCAGAGAGAGAGAGAGACATAAAATGACAATTTTCAAACCAAAATATCTGACTTCCTGTTGGTTGGAGCTATTGAGTGTAAATTAGAAACTTGTCTGGCTGGAGGAGAACAATACACATACCGATTTTTATTACTGTAGATAAAATTAATCCCCCCACTTTTGACAAAAGGTGGCGCTACTGAGCCCTCAACACGCCCGTTTCTGAAACTTTGCACATGTCTACTGGCTAATAAATGAGATGTGTCTGTCGAGTTTCATGCAATTTTAAGCAATTTCAGGCATGCTAAGAGTCTCAAAAGCATAAAAAAAGAATATTAAAGTTTGATGCGTTGCCACGACAACAGTATCTAAGATATCAAGAATCCATTCACAGGTCTACATCTGCCGTGTGTTTACATTATAGTAGTGAAGTTTGAAGCAAATCGGGTAAAAATAAGAGGGTGATTTCAAAGCATTTAGGAAGTGACACACTTCCTTCTGCCAGTTGGTGGCGCTATAACTTTGACTCACAATAGTCACATCCATGTGATCGGGCTCTTACAACGAACACACTGGTGAAGTTTCATCAAGATCAGTTAATGTATGCAGTAGTTATGACACACTTCCTGTTTCACGTTTCTCGCCATAATTTTGTTTCCTCGCCACGGCCAAACCGTTCGAGATATCAAAAATCCCCTCGCAAACTTTCATCCTCAATGTCTTGACTTCATGCTGACCGAGTTTCGTGCCGTTTGTTTGAATTCTCTAGGAGGAGTATTTCACATTCCATTGCGTGTGTTTTACCAACAACCCTAAATAGCCGACTTCCTGTTGGGCTGGGGTAAAAAGTAAGAGTGTGAAGTATATATGAAACGAGGAGATCTACATGTGTACCGAGTTTCATATTATTACATGCAAGCGTGTTTGATTTATGGACCATGTTTTCGGACCCCGTTCCAGGGGGCGCTGTCGAGCCCCCCTGCCACGCCCGGGTACCATCTTCAGCCCGGCCCTGATGGCCGCGGGTTCTGACCAGTGTGCAAAGTTTCAGGAGTTTTTGAGCATGTTAAGGCCTCCAAAAGTGTCCAAAAGGTAGCAGAAAAATAATAAGAATAATAATAATAATAAAATATATATATATATATAAATATAGCTGCGAGCAGCGATTACGGGCCCAAGCCGGTGGCACCGCAACCCCGGTTCCTTTAGTTACCTAAAGGCACCGGGGTGGCGGTGCCGCCGGCTTTGGCCCTTCATCGCTGCTCGCAGCTATATTTATATATATATATATATATATATATATATATATATATATATATAAATTATATATATATATAAAAAAAAAAAAAAAATATATATATATATATATATCACTTGCCTTACCGGATTAGAACAATGAAAACAATAAAAAAATAACTAGGGAATCACTAAACCGAGAGAATTAATCTGTTTTGATGATACACTCAAAATATTACACAAGCAATTCTTTAAATTTAATGATATTCAGAACAGAACAAGAATAAAAAAAAACTATAATTAAGAAATAACCGAAATAATTGAAAGCGAAAGTGAAAGTAGGTGGTGTTTGGCTCACGTAACTCTCTCATTAGAATCAAACTGTTTCAACATTTGCGATGTATTTGGATGCTAAACTATTCTTCATTATGGGCTTTGTACTTCACTCAGGTTTCAATATGTGTGTGTGTGTGTGTGCGTGTGTGTGTGTGTGTGTGTGTGTGTGTGTGTCTGTGTGTCTGTGTGTGTGTGTGGGTGAGGTGCGGGTGCGGGTGCGGGTGCGATTGAACTGTTACACATAAAAACATACTCCGTCATTTTGTTCATAGAGGACATCATTCAAACTGCAAAGTGTTTACTTATATTTGTGTACACTCGCAATAAAACACAACAAAGTGCTTTTGTCAAACTATAAACTCTTGTCAAACTGTAACCTACAACTGTCACCCAACTAAAATCACACGCACACACTGTCTAAAAGCAAAAAATATTTATCCAACCCCATTTAAAACAGTCTGTGGGAGCCATCTTTTGGACATTCACCATATCGCATTGATTTTCATTTATTGTCCTCAGAGCCCTAATCTGTTTATTTTTCAATTACAAATTCTACATTGATTAAAAAAGAAAATTCTAATGTGTTTTTATTTTATACAGGAATAAGTTATTTATAATTCAGATGAGAATAAAGTTAGTGTTAGTTCAAATTTTAAGGAAAACAAATATATTGATCTGAAATATAGCACATTCATCTCAGGTTAAATTACCAAACATACAATCTTAATTTAATTTAAAGCAAACGATACATTTAAAATATATGGGTTGTATGCATATTTTGGAATTTAAAAAAAAGATATATATCCAAAAAGACAAGGCCTTAAACTTGAACAAGGGTTAAACTCTTGTCGCTGTAAGAGACACAATGATTCAGCATTTTGAACGAATCGATTGACTCAAAGATTCAATGACCAATCCATAAACATGTATTGTCTCATTCATGAATGACTCAGTCGTTCGAACGAATCATTTGAACGAATGAATCAATGACTCACTCATTAAGACGGTCGCCTGGCGACACCTAATGACGGTTTAGTGTTATGTTTAAAAGTATCATTCTTTCCAACTCATATTTAAAACAATCTCACATTATTTAATGCATTGTTATTTTTCAGTGTAAACGATTTAATTTGATCACCCCTACCTAGAGTAACAGCCATATAGTGTCTTATTATTCTAAATAATTGAATTTATTGATCAAATTTACAAATTAAAAATGAAAGATGAAGCATACATTTAATAAGACTAGACTAGGGGTGCCCAGCAGATATTACAATTGGCAGATTTAAATATACCATGGCCCCCCACCGTCAATTTGGTGTGTGTATAATAAAATCATTTAGTCACTACAATTAAAACTTGAACGTATTTGCTTACTAAATTGTGAGCAGAACGAAAGTTGCAGCAAAGATCAGCAAAAGGAGTCAAAATTCATTAATCACGAGAGTGAAGAGCTGACTGGAAAAATTATGACGGAATATTTTGTGTAAAAGCGCCTATATAAGCGAATCTGTCATTTACTCTTTTGTTGTTGTCTTTTCCCTGAAAACCGGAAGCAATCGGTCCCCGATATGGCGCTAATTTTAGTGACACTAAAAAGTATGCGGCTGCACTGGAATTCATAACGGTGCGCGTCCATGGCGACGAGCGAGCAAAACAGAGCGAATGTTTTTTCATTTCTACTTCCATAGAAATTCATTCGAGCGCACTGTGAGCGCCACCACTATAAATGTCCGTGCGGACGTCCTTACTTTACTTTCACTTTTAACTTAGCGATTTAACACGTTTTACACGTCAAATAACCGGTGAGAAAATATTCTCGGAGTCACATAGGCTACCTAATATATTTAAATACAATAGGCCTACCTGATTTTGAACACAAGAGGGCAGTATAGCCCTATGTATTATTTGATATATTTATTTTTTTAACTGAATAGTGCATCCTGGCTGTTTTTAAACTTGTACATTACTCTTAAATTGAAAACAAGAATAAAATGGGTTTAGTTGTGATATTTGTATAATTTTATCTAGAAATAAATGGTGTATAATTAAATTTTTAGAAGATATGAGGCTTTTAGTGTTTTTTTTTTTTTTTACATGATTTTAATCCCTCGCCATAGCAAAACAATTAGAGATATTCAATAGATATTCACAATTATGCTTCTTTAATGTATTTTCATCATGTTGAAAAAGTTTGGTGGGAATAAAATAAACCACTTAAGAGGAGTGGGTAAAAATGTAGAGCCTGGTTTTGCAAAACATCCACATTAAGACAAAAATAGCCCACTTCCTGTTGGGCTGGCTTAAAGTTGTTTGGCCCGATGAGATCTATATACCGAGTTTCATAATATTACATGCAAGTGTGTTTGATTTATGGACCAAATTTTCTGACGAAGTTTATGGACCAAGTTAATTTAATTAATAAACTAATTATATTAAACTATTTTCAATGCACTACAATTCAACTGGTTATATGCCTTTACTTATTAATACAACTTATTTAAAAAATACAAGGCGTAAGACATTTATTTTCTTTTTTAATGCAGGCCAAACAACACAGCAGTCAAATGGTTAATCTAGCCCCCCTCCCCCTCCCCACACTCACAGACACACACACACACAGAGACGTAGGCTCAGAGAGAGAGAGAGACATAAAATGACAATTTTCAAACCAAAATATCTGACTTCCTGTTGGTTGGAGCTATTGAGTGTAAATTAGAAACTTGTCTGGCTGGAGGAGAACAATACACATACCGATTTTTATTACTGTAGATAAAATTAATCCCCCCACTTTTGACAAAAGGTGGCGCTACTGAGCCCTCAACACGCCCGTTTCTGAAACTTTGCACATGTCTACTGGCTAATAAATGAGATGTGTCTGTCGAGTTTCATGCAATTTTAAGCAATTTCAGGCATGCTAAGAGTCTCAAAAGCATAAAAAAAGAATATTAAAGTTTGATGCGTTGCCACGACAACAGTATCTAAGATATCAAGAATCCATTCACAGGTCTACATCTGCCGTGTGTTTACATTATAGTAGTGAAGTTTGAAGCAAATCGGGTAAAAATAAGAGGGTGATTTCAAAGCATTTAGGAAGTGACACACTTCCTTCTGCCAGTTGGTGGCGCTATAACTTTGACTCACAATAGTCACATCCATGTGATCGGGCTCTTACAACGAACACACTGGTGAAGTTTCATCAAGATCAGTTAATGTATGCAGTAGTTATGACACACTTCCTGTTTCACGTTTCTCGCCATAATTTTGTTTCCTCGCCACGGCCAAACCGTTCGAGATATCAAAAATCCCCTCGCAAACTTTCATCCTCAATGTCTTGACTTCATGCTGACCGAGTTTCGTGCCGTTTGTTTGAATTCTCTAGGAGGAGTATTTCACATTCCATTGCGTGTGTTTTACCAACAACCCTAAATAGCCGACTTCCTGTTGGGCTGGGGTAAAAAGTAAGAGTGTGAAGTATATATGAAACGAGGAGATCTACATGTGTACCGAGTTTCATATTATTACATGCAAGCGTGTTTGATTTATGGACCATGTTTTCGGACCCCGTTCCAGGGGGCGCTGTCGAGCCCCCCTGCCACGCCCGGGTACCATCTTCAGCCCGGCCCTGATGGCCGCGGGTTCTGACCAGTGTGCAAAGTTTCAGGAGTTTTTGAGCATGTTAAGGCCTCCAAAAGTGTCCAAAAGGTAGCAGAAAAATAATAAGAATAAATATAGCTGCGAGCAGCGATTACGGGCCCAAGCCGGTGGCACCGCAACCCCGGTGCCTTTAGTTACCTAAAGGCACCGGAGTGGCGGTGCCGCCGGCTTTGGCCCTTCATCGCTGCTCGCAGCTATATTTATATATATATATATATATATATATATATATATATATAAACAAGCCGGTGGCACCGCCACCCCAGTGCCTTTGGGGTTACTGTGCATGACGGGCAATAACGTAACCCCGCTTTGACCTTTGAGAAGATGTGTGCTGTAGAGCTTGCATTGGTGTGGGCTCTGCATAAGTGTGCATTGAGGGCACATATCAACCACAAAGTATGCGTGAGCAACCTTCTGAAACCTAAAATGAAAAATGAGACACCCTACGGTCTCATGGACTTAATAGACACATGAAATAAGTACACAAGTTTGAAAGTTATATGAAGTGTGCCAAGACAGAATATTTGCCTGATCTGATTAGAAAAATAGTTGGTGTGTGTGTGTGTGTGTGTGAGGCGTGATTGAACAATGTAGACATAAAAACATACTCCGTCCTTTTGTTCATACAGGACATTATTCAAACTGCAAAGTGTTTACTTATATTTGTGTACAATCGCAATAAAACACAACATTGTGCTTTTGTCAAACTGTACTGCTAAACTACAACTGTCACCCAACCAAAATCTCTTACACACACACACACACACACACACACACACACACACACACACACACACACACACACACACACATAGTTTAAAAGCAAAAAAATCTTTTGGACATTCATCATATTGCATTGGTTTTCATTTCTTGTCCTCGAACAGAGCCCTAATCTGTTTATTTTTTCAGTTACACATTCTACATTGATTAAAAAAGAAAAATCAAATGTGTTTTTATTTTATACATAAATAAATAATCTATCATTCAGATGAGAATAAAGTTAGTGTTAGTTCAAATTTTAAGGAAAACAAATATATGATCTGAAATATAGCACATTCATTTAAAATTCATTCAGGTTCAATTACCAAACATACAAATCTCAATGTAATTTAAAGCAAACAATACATTTAAAATATATGGGTTGTATGCTATTTTTTTAATATAAAAAGATATATATCCAAAAAGACAAGGCCTAAACTTTAACAAGGGTTAAACAATCACTGTAACAGACACAATCACACACACACACACACACACACACACACACACACACACACACACACACGTCAAATCACTTACATTTTAGATGCAATATTGACTTTTTTTCTGTTTCAGCAGCGAAAATAGTTAAACAAAGATCACAGCAGAACCATCGAGGATCTCACAGCAACGCGTTCTCATTACTGAATGATTCAGCATTTTGAACGAATTGGTTGACTCAAAGATTCAACGACCAATCCATAATCTGTCTCATTCATGAATGACTCAGCCGTTCGAACGAATCGTTTGAACGAATGAATCAATGACTCGCTCATTAAGACGGTCGCCTGGCGACACCTAATGACGGTTTAGTGTTATGTTTAAAAGTATCATTCTTTCCAACGATTGTTAATTAACTCATATTTGAAACATAAGCTATATATATATATATATATATATACACACACATGTATACACAAAAATAAAATAAAAACACATTTGAAGCGTGTTTGCTTACTAAATTGTGAGCTGAACGAAAGTTGCAGCAAAGATCAGCAACAGGAGTCAAAATTCATTAATCACGAGAGTGAAGAGCTGACTGAAAAAAATGATGACGGAATATTTTGTGTAAAAGCGCCTATTTAAGTGAATCTGTCATTTACTCATTTGTTGTTGTGTTTTACCTGAAAACCGGAAACAATCGGCCCCCGATATGGTGCTAATTTTAAAGTGACACTAAAAAGTATGCGGCTGCACTGGCATTCATAACGGTGCGCGTCCATGGCGACGAGCAAGCAGAACAGAGCGAACGTTTTTTCATTTCTACTTCCATAGAAATTCATTCGAGCGCACTGCGAGCGCCACCACTATAAATGTCCGTGCGGACGTCCTTATACTTTACTTTCACTTTTATATTAGCGATTTAAAAGGCCTCGCTGGTGTCTAACGTCGATTAACCGGTGGGAAAAGATCCTCACAGCCACATACCTAATATATTTATATTTAATTACAATAGCCATACCTGATAAAAAAGTTTTATGTACTGAGTTGATATCATTTTGGACACAAGAGGGCAGTATAGCCCTTTGTATTACTTGATGTATTTATTTTTTAACTGAATAGCACATTCTGGCTGTTTTTAAACTTGTACATTATTCTTAAATTGAAAAATTCCCATTAATATTGTAAGAAAACACTTATTTGATCTGTAGGGGTGTAACGGTACACAAAAATCACGGTTCGGTACGTACCTCGGTTTTAAAGTCACGGTTCGGTACGTTTTCAAAAAGTAAGAAATGCCAGAGAAATTTCCTATTTGTTAAAAGAAAAAATATTTTTTAAATAAGTGTGAGTTTTCCTACATCTTGAAACTTTCAGGTTTATAAATGGGTGTCATCTTTGAAGGATGATCAAATAATGTTTTGGTAATCACATTAAAAATAACATTTAAATATATGAAGAGTTCAGATGCAAAAGCCATTTGAAATTTTCTTCTAGAATTATCATTTTTATCAAGCTTGTATATTTAAGTTCAGTAATTTCACTTAAATGGCAATGAAGATTACCTATTAATTGTCATTTGAGTGAAATTACTGAACTTAAATGACAATTACATTTAAATCTTTAAAAAAAATTTTTTTTTTAATTTAAATCTTTAAATTTAAATCTTTAATCTTTTAAATCTTACATTTAAAAGATGGGGGTTATATGCATATTTTGTAATTTAAAAAGAAATACAAAATTGTTATGCAAAAAGACAAGGACTTAGAGATTTCTTTATCCTTTAATGCAGGAAAAATCATACAGCCAGCCACACACACACACACACATAAACACAGACACCAACCCTCCCTCCACTCCCCTCCCCTCCACTCCCCTCCCCTCCCCTTCCCTCCCCACACAGACACACACACACACAAACACACAGAGAATGGCAGGGGGACAATAAATCCATTCAAACTACAATATCTGACTTTCTGTTGCTCAGAGCTAATGACTTTAAATTAGAAAATTGATCGGCTTGATGAGAACAATATGCGTGGCAAGTTTTGTAACTGTAGGTAAAACGAGCTAAGTTATAACACATTTTATGTGTCCTTTTTTAGTCATAAAATTAATTTCCTCGCCACGGCCAAACCGTTCGAGATATCAAAAATCCCTCCGGAATTTAGCATCATCAATGTCTTGACTTCATGCTGACCGAGTTTGCTTGAAATCCGATCAATTCCCAAGGAGAATTAAAAAGAATTTCAGGGGTATGCGTTTCCAAACAAACCATGATAGCCGGCTTCCTGTTGGGATGTCGTAAAACTTAGAGCACGAAAGTTGTTCATCCCAATGAGATCTATAAGTGTACCGAGTTTCATATTATTACATGCAAGTGTCTTTGATTTATGGACAAGTGTTCGAATCCCAGTCCAGGGGGCGCTGTCGGTCCGCCCTGCCACGCCCGGGTACCAGCTTCAGTCCGGCCCTGATGGCCGCGGGTTCTGACCCGTGTGCAAAGT